>NC_056741.1:367248232-367253232 GCF_019279795.1 Protopterus annectens | reverse complement strand
CTCCGACCTGTTTGCTAATGTAGTCCATCACCAGTATGAACAGCAGTGGGCTCAGAGCTGAACCCTGGTGTACACCCATTCTCAATAGGAACCCCTCTGTAAGGCCGAACATTGCTCGTACTTGAGTAATTGGGTCCTTGCACATAGCCTGCACTAATTCTACCTATGTGTCTGGGACTTCAAACCACCACAGTACTGCCCAGATTAGCTTTCTTGGGAGCTTGTCATATGCTTTCTCCAAATCTAGGAATGCCTAGTTGGACTCTCTCCTCATCTCTCAAGTATCTGTCTCACTGCAAACATCGGTTCAATTGTGCTGCATCCTGATCTGAATCTAAAATGCTCATCTCCCATCTTACATTCTACTACTCTGCATATTCATTGATCAATCACCCTCTCCAGAACTTTCATGCAGTGTGATAGGAGTTTGATACCTCTGTACTGCTCACAGTTGTTTGATCTTGTACACTGGCATGAGTATACTTATTCTCCAGTCATCTGGGATACGCCTTTCTCTCCACACTGCTATGAGTACCCTCAGGAGGCATTCCTCCCCTATCTCATCCAGCATCTTTATCATATCTGCTGTGAGCTCATCTGACCCTGCTGCTTTCCCTGACTTTATTTTCCTTAGTGCTGTTCTTACTTCTTCTAGAGTGGGCTCCTCTTCTTCTCTCATCGTAGGCTGTTTCTGGGGCAGTACAGCTTCTGTGGGGTTTTCTTCATTCAGAAGCTGCTGGAAATACTCCTTCCTGATGTCTTGTGTGGACTGGTAAAGTTGTTGCTGTCATCCCTTATGGAGGGTGTCTGACTGTCTTCTTTTTCTTTTTGCCTTGCAAACTGATATATTTCTTTGTGCCACTTACTGAGTCACTTTCCAGAAGTTGGCAGAGTGCTTCTGATTTCCTTTTCTTTGCTATTGCAAATTCTTTCTTAGCCAAAGAGTAATCCTTCCTAGCTTGCTTGGTCTTTTCTATCTCTCACTTCTTCCTGCACTCCTTCTTTCTTTGGATGACTTCCTGGACTTCTGCATTCCACCTCCAGCTTTCCTTATGTACCTTATGTCCATACCTGGCTACTTTTGCCAGACCCAAGTCCTGTTTGTGTGTTTAAGTCACACATGATCAACCCCAATTTATCCAGTCCTGCAATTACAATACACTCTTTTCCTCATTATCACAACCCTGCTGGGCATAGCTAGGCATAGGCTGAGATTATGAATACTGCCCTATCATTAAACTTATGAATACTGCCCTATCATTAAACTTATGAATACTGCCTTATCATTAAACTTATGAATACTGCCCTATCATTAAACTTATCAATACTGCCCTATCATTAAACTTATCAATACTGCCCTATCATTAAACTTATCAATACTGCCCTATCATTAAACTTATGAATACTGCCCTATCATTAAACTTATGAATACTGCCCTATCATTAAACCTATGAATACTGCCCTATCATTAAACTTATGAATACTGCCCTATCATTAAACTTATGAATACTGCCCTATCATTAAACTTATGAATACTGCCCTATCATTAACCTGGCGGCTGAGTGTCATGAATCTGTCATTAATTCTGATGATATGCACAATTTCTACACCATTTCTAGCCTGTCCCCTTCCTGAGTAGTAGACCCCAATGCTGCACTACCCTTTACCTTGTCTCTTGGATACATGGGATGTCCAGCCTCCTCTGTATCATCATGTCATCCACTTCCAAGCTGCATCCTGACAGTGAACCGACATCATCATGTCATCCACTTGCATCCTGATAGAATCGACATTAAGCATAGAAATTCTCAGTTCATGTTTGGCAGGTCGGTTGCTGTTTGCATTCAGCTTTCACTCAAGAGAGCTATCCGGGGCAACTAGACACCAGATACTAGCTGGCCAGTAGCTTTATTGGCCTGGGGCTGCTGAGCTTTACGGCAGGTGGCCAGTAGGACCCATCCCACCATTAGCATGATCATAGGTCAGAGTAGGCAGGTCCTCATAACTATCAGTGCCCATTTTGGCAACATTAGTCAATATGACCCAATACCTAGAAACAATCACCTAGAGTCATATTTTACACTGTCAAGTGGCTAGCCTTGCCACAGTGTGCAGTCTGTGATCTGTTTTCTTCTATCTTGAGGATAGTGCACACCACAGTAGATGCTGTACAACTCTTACCCCTATAGATGGCCATGTAGAGTCTGTGCTACTAGCCATAGTTCCATTCATTGGAGAGTTTTAAATGGAAACACTCACCATGTTTTTTGGCAGTCGGAGGATCCCCACAGAGACACAGGAAGAACATGCAATGTACAAACGGGCATTGGTCAGAGGTCGGGGTCAAACCTTGTACATGGGAGGCAAAGACCTTAACCATTATGCCATCTGGTTTCTACCTATGACAATGCTTTCCAAAAAGGGCATGCATTGTTAGTAAGAGCTGTGCATTCTAGTAATTATGAAACTTTAAATCATCTGGACTTCTTTTAGTTTGTTGATATTCATTACTCTTGGAGAGAATAAAATGTATAGTGACTTTTAAGTTATATTATTCATCAAATACCATAGTCATTATTTAGATGTCTTTACAACTGTAGAACAGGTTCTGAGATATTATTAAAAAAATACCACAATGCTGTGGCATTTGCACTGCATTTCACCTGCTAATATCATATTAGCAGGACTTTTATTCTTGTGATAGAAACTGCTATCGTTTTTCTATGTAAATGTGATGACAACTCACATGAGATTTACTCTAATCCACATCTCCTGATATCATGTGAGTCACAGGATGTGGGTGAGGCATATGTGATGTTTGCTATAAAAGGCACTAGTCCATAACAGTCTGTTATCTTGTGTTTATCTGCAATTGTTGTAAGAATTACCTGTCAGTGAAGCACATCTCTGACAAACCATGAAAGCTCAGACTATTTTGTTTGTTGCTGTAGTTGTAGCAGCAACTCTTCTGACAGCAGACTGTCGCCAAGGGGGACAACATGATAGAAGGCCACCAGGTAAGTATGGATCTACTTGTTTATTAAACACAGATTGCAAATGAAGGAACAGAAATGACATAGTAAAAGGGGTAATAGAATTTCAATGCAAATAAGATTTACAAAGTTATCTACCAGTGCATCTGGCCTTCCTGTTCTTCATCAGAACTATCAAAATCAGATTTTAATCAGAGTTTATGTTCTCATAAATCTATGCATAATTTCAAAGTAAATTATGTTTTGGGAATTTAAGCTATCAAATGCATTTTCTTAGTTTATATTTATTAAAGAATTTGCTGAGGGAATGATTGAACTGCAGCATATTAAATGTCAGGAAAACAAATAGTGTACTTTACTTTGCTGGTTCCACAAAAAGCATAAAGGATGAAGGAAATAAAGATCATGAGATCATCACATTCATATTTTCTGGAACTCATAATTCTGGTATGGTCCAGTTTTAAAAAGTTGGCATAATTTTACAAAGGTAAATAAAAATCTTATTATTTTAAAGAAATTGGGGACAATGGATAAGCAGATCATATAAAGAACTATGAATAACTTAAAACCCACACTTAGCTGGCTAGAAAAAACACTCCCTGGTTATTAAACAAGCATATCTCAATATCATCAACATTTCACTTAGTAGTCGGATAGATGTCTGCAGCTTAACTTCTTAATACCTCAATATTAACTTTTGCTCTGAGGAAAAACTTTTTGAGAGTTTTCCTCAACTTGCTAAGGATATCTCCCTTTTTCTCTTCCTCTCTCTGTCTTTTTCTATGAAACCAAAATACTTTGTCATTTGTCTTGAGCAAGGCCTAACATTTAAATGCTATATTGATTAAGTTAAAGCAAAAATCAGTATGCTAAACATCTGAGAACCAGAATTATATCACACTTAAGCCCCTAAAGGCAGAAAAACAGCCAGCAGAGGCATATGTCATAGGTAGCTACACAGCCTGTGGACCTGTAGATCACTGAGGAGATTAGGACAATTTCCCAGTTTCTATACATCATTGTCTTTTTAAGTGACTGAATGTTGTTGTCTTATAGTTGTAGCTCCAAATGTAAGCTGGCTGATATTCAAACAAATCTCTAACCAAAGCTATCAGTCTGTCTCTCTGCCCATTCAGAAATAAAACCATTACAGCTGTGTTATCCAAAGTCCACTGGTTTTGAGTACAACAGAAAGCTGACATGATGTGAGCTTTTTACACTTGCTGCTTCTTAAAATAGACATCTTTCTTTCCTCAGTTATTAGACTGCAGCTTAGGCCCTCCCTTAGAAGATCCCAGAACAAACTATATTATAGACTGTAGTTATTTGGTCTTCTTATCTACACTTTGGAAACTACTCCCAGGTGAATTGAAAAAATCCCTGTCATTTCATCTACTTTTGGGCACAGTCAAAATATGTAGGAAAGGGGAAAGTACAACATAAGCAATTTTTCAAGCGTAGAATCCCCTAAAACCTATTTCTTTATTCTTAAGCTCTTTGTCCTTCATATAGCAGTATCCATCCCCACTGAATTATCTACGTCCACATTCAAATGTCAACATCTCTGGCATTTCTATAACTTTATCAGTACAACATTTAAAAGACAAAATTTGCTTAGTATGCTGTTTCTATAACTAGTATATTTATATATATATATATATATATATATATATATATATATATATATATCTTTCTATATATATATATATATATATATATATATATATATATATATCTATATATATATATATATATATATATATATATATATATATATATATATATATATATATATATATTGCATCTCTAAAATGTATTGAATCCACTTAGTGTGTATATTTTATACTCTGTAGTTTAAACTAGTTTTATTGCAAACTAACTGAATTTTTATTATATGTGCTCCGCCTAGGCAATGTTTAAAATAATTTTTTTTCTTATCAGTACATTATCCCCAGATAAAAAGATGAGTTCAAAATATGTATTCAAGAAATTTAGTTGAAAAGTTAT
>NC_056741.1:367200732-367243232 GCF_019279795.1 Protopterus annectens | reverse complement strand
TATTTATATGCACACACTGAACAGATGCCAACCTGGTTAACAACAGGAAACACAATACTCTTACTTATGAGTGAACTTTCAAGTTGTCCCAAAAACTATAGACCAATAGCTTGCCTTTTGACAATGTATAAAATGTACACTGGAATTGATGTCTACAGAGTTTATAGTCATTTAGAAGAAAACGCATTTATGGCAATAGAACAAAAGGGTAACAAAAGAAAGTCATATGGAACAAATGATCATTTATTGTTAAAAACAGTTATAATGGAGAACTGTAAAAAGGGGAAGAATCTAAATATGGCATTGATAGACTACAAAAAGGCATTTGACAGTATTCCACATTCATGGGAAAAACTGCTTAAAAATGTATAAGATACATACTATACTGACTGATTACATTACAGTGACCATGAAACAGAGGCAAACCACTTTGCAGCTAAGCCATGATAAAGGACAAATTAGTCCAAGGATAAAAATTCAAAGGGGATATTCCAGGGTAACTCTTTGTCACCGCTGCTCCTTTGTCTTGCCCTTAATCCATTATGCTGTATGCATAAAATATTAGGTCATGGCTATAATTTGGCTCCCAGAAAACAGCAAAGTATAAAGACTTCTCATCTACTTATTGTGGATGATTTAAAACTGTATAGTTTATCGGATGAGGAACTCAAAGCACAACTGCAAGTGGTCAAAACCATTTTCCAATGATATAAGAATGTCATTTGGTCTTAATAAATGTGCAAAAGCAACCTTTAAAGAAGGAAAGCTGCAGCACCGAGAACAAATCAGCCTGGTACAACAATGTGATATAAAAGAACTTGGGCAAGAGAGAGTATATAAATATTTGGGAATTGATGAAAGATCAACAATAAAACATGATCAAATGTGAATAAAACTTAGTAAGAATAGTTTAGAAGACTAAAATTAGTATTGAAAATGGAGCTGATATCTAGGATCAAAGTCCAAGCTATAAACCAATGTGCTCTTCTTGTCCTAATGTGTAATTTTGGAGTGATTGATTGGCCCCAAAAGGTGCTGAATTGGTTGGACAGGAAAACAAGAAGGATGTTTCATGCTTATCAAATGATTTATGAAAATCATTATATACCAAAACTATATATTCCCTGTTCTGAAGGATATATGGGTCTCTTCGAAACTGGTTACCAGTATAGATCTGCAATCATAGGACTGCCTACACATCTGCTGATTTGCTGATTTCACAAGACCCAAACATAGTGAAAGTTTTAAAACATGAGGAGAACAAGTCTAAGATGACTTCCCTGCTTAGTTTAGCAGAAGCATATCATCATCAAGCAGGAATGGAGATCAAACTTGAAGTAGATAAAAATGAGGCAGCAAATGAATGTTCCATAAAAACAAATGAAATAATATAAGGTAAAGGATCAGATGTGAAAACAAGAAATATATTTAATGCATAAATGTAGTTGCAAGTATAGAAAACTCTTGGAACAACCTCATGTTGATCAGGATCAAATGCAGGAATGGTTAAGGAGAGGTGAATTTAAAACAAAAGATGAAAGGTTAATATTGGTGGGCCAAGATAGTGGACTACATACACATTGGCTTACAAAATCCATTGAACATGTAGGAGAAACAGACAAATGTAGGTTTTATAAAACAGAAATGGAAACAGTCACACATCTTGTTGCTAGTTGTGATAAACTAATGGCAAAAGGATGGCATACTGAAAGGCATAATAATGTGGCAAGACTGTTGCATTGGGAAATTGTACAAACAGCATAATATTGAAGTAGTTGAAAAACATTGGAAAAATGAGCCACAAAGCATTATAGAAAATGATGAAGTTTATAACACATGGGATCATCCATTCCCAACAGTTCAAAAATAGATGCGAGAAAACCAAATAGAGTAGTCCATGAAAAGAAGACAAAAGTAGCATTGATCACTGAAATTGCTACACCCAGTGACTACAGTGTCTTATGTACAGAGAGACACAAAGTCAGAAAATACCAGGATTTGCAGGCAGAAATGAGGGCAATGTGGCAGATGGATGCCCAGACAGTTCCAATAGTAGTAGGAGCAATAGGTCTTATAAAAAAGAATTTATAATCACACTTGGATATGTTACCAATACATGTGACACCATATGAATTGCAGATGGAGTCATTACTGGGCACATTGCGGATGTTGTGAAGAGCACTTCTAATATCAAAGACTGAAACAATACTAATTTCATGAACTTTAATCATACTTTGACTTAGGAATGGGGTCCATTCCTGTAATGGTATTAGAAACCCTAAAGGCTTGAAGACATTAAAAAGGAAAAAGCCATAGCTGATGACTCATCAGGCTTTTTACTCTCACCCACTGCCTACAGGCTACAGACATGAAAGGTTCTAAAAAGTAAACTCTTCTTGGAAAAAATGGATCCCTCACACATGGTCATATTGGAGTTAAATGGATACAAGGAGGCCATAATACAATAGTTAGGGTTTCTGGATCTCAGTGGTCAAGAATGGGGACTGCCCAAAGGTAAAAAATTATAACAGAAAAAGAAAAGAACAGAAAACATACTAAAACTTTATTTTCATTCAAAATGAAATGAAAGTTAAAATAAAGTCAATGGAGAGTGGAAGGAAAAGGAATAAATGTGTATGTATGTTTGTAAAGTGAAGAAAGTTCATTAATTCAGCTAAGAAATATTAGAAAATGATGGGAAATATATATTCTAGGCTAAAAAACATAAACTGAGGAGATTAGAAACAGTAAAACACAAAGTTCAGTGTCAAGAGAATGTGCCATAACCAAGTATGGTCTGAGAAAAATGAGCTTATCACTCCAGCAAGGACGTTACTGGAACATAAAGTAAAATATACATTTGTTCTTTGCTTTCATGTTATTATCACTTATTTTTACTGGCTATCAAAATCCTAGCATCCATACCAGAAAGCACAGATTTCCACACCAATGCCACTGTGGCCATTGTATTTTTAAGTGCAACAATATGTTCTCGGAGAAGGCTGCTGGGTATCTCCAGGTTTCTTACTTTAAACATTCCGTGCAGACAATACTAACTGAATAATAAATGCAAATAAGAGTCTGGCAGTGATAAAAAAAATCTTGACGTCTGAACCCTTTTAATATTAAAAGTAAATATTTAGAAAGTACACAGTTCTGGAGAAGAAATTGTTTTCCAGTTGTAAGAAACTGCTGAAGATTTTAGACCAGGTTCTTTACAATGAGGTTCCATTTGTTTTCTATCAGACAGCTGAAGCCATTGGTGGTTCTAAGAATGTATCTTGCACATTCCTTCATACAAAATGTCCTCTCCATAGCTCCAGTTAAAAAAATCATGTGCTAGAAGTGCAGTGACTTTAATGTGAAAACTTGCAGCAGGCTGACCATTCTGTAATGGTCTGTTTTAGAGAGGAGATTCATATTTGTTACATAAAGAAAGGGGTATAGTAAGTGAAATCTAACCTACTATATATTGTGAAAGTGGAGGAGGACCCATGGGAAATTAGCAAAGTGTAGTTTTATTTTGTATATTTCATGCTTGCAGAAATACAGAATTGTACCCCATCATATAAATTAACAGAGAGTAAGTGCTATTCTAATTCCAATCTACAAGCATTTAGTTATAGTTATGTGATGTTTATACTAGTTTAAGAGATTCTCACTGAATGTTTGCTTTTCCATTACAGGACCTGGAGCTCCACCATCCCAACCTAAAGTGCCACCATCCCAACCTCCAGTCCCACCATCCCAGCCTCCATTCACAGTGAGTATTAATTTCTGTGCTTATTTTAGCAAAGTAAATTCTCTAAATGACATTATCTCAAAACAGATGAGCTATATTCTTATAAGCAAGACTAATGTCTATTATGTAATAAATGTAAAGCACAGAGCTTTACTGACGCAGAAGTAAGACCAGACCCTAAACTAAAACAATTCCTACTAAAGATAAAAGACTACTGACAAGCTACAAATAAGTGCTCATGTAATACCCAATTTAATTGTTAGGATTTCTGCACTAATTCTACTCACTACTTTGAACTTTCCTTTCTCATAACCTTTTACCTTTTATACCTCATTCCCCCCTCTTCTCTTAATATACCACCCCCTTTGCAACTGCACCTGTAATCTGTCACTGTATACACTATGAAAATTGTTAACAATAATCACAATATGTTACTGGTGACTTGTTTTTGTGCTTTATCACAAATTTGGAAAAATGTATTGATATGGCTATGCAAGTGCTAATTATGCATAATGTGTTGTATGTATAGGTTCATAGGTGTTTACTAGGCTAATGACCACAAGGGCCTTTTTAAGACTAGCCATGCATCCCAAATTTCTGACAAGTTCTGATACCCTTGATAAGTGTAAGCATGGGCCTGGGAGATAAACTATTTACAAGCAAAGAGTAACTATACAGCTTGTATACACCATCTCTCAAATGAGCATAGTTATATCTCCAAGTAAACTGTATTAATTTCAAATGCAAATTATATTGCTGGAGAAGTGTTTCTGCCTTGGACACTGTTGAAAAAGGGCCCTGGCACCACCAGATTAACATGGACAACAAATGGACATAAATAAAAATAAATAAACAGAAATGGTTTGCACAGTTGCAAGATAGTTTAAGAAGAGGGTCTTTTTGTAGTCTCTGCCCTGAATTAACTCCATGTTTTTGGTTTATATTCAATTGTACCTTTAAGAGATACAAAACTAGTCTAGGACGACAACGGTGCCGGTAAGTACTACCCTGTTTGTTCTCTATGAGCATGGAGTTGTAGTCTTCTAAAGAAAGTGATGAGAAAGCCAACCAATATCACACATATAAGAGTTGATTGAGGTTATGTGCTCCTTCCCACTCAATAAGAGATGGAAGCTGACCTTAGATTATTTGTACTTTCTGTCACATGTATGGAGTTATGAAGTAATTCACATGCAGAGTAGCTGGGAGTTCCTTAGTGACTGGTTTTGCTGGTTACATTACTTATTTATTTAATTATTTATTTTAAGTATTTATGAAAGTTTTTGCTATTAGCATCACAGAGGAATTAATTACATTATTTGCTCACATGAGAATGTTCATCTGACCAAAGAAATATTTCCATGTCTATTTCCTGATGTCATGTATTTGGCCCATGTTATAATTATTATCAATATAACCATACATTAATGGAGAAAATAGACTAATTCAGTGAATCATTTTAGCCACGATCCTATTTTTATACTGAAAATATCTGTATTATTTTTAGATATCACTGGTCATACACATATCCCTTGATTTTGTAGCTGGTGCTCATATATCTCATCTCCAATGATTTTGGCATGATGCTATCATTTTTCTCTGAAATGTAGCCTTATTCCTCTTTCATTAACTGAGTTTCTTCTTCAAGTCCTACCTTTTTAAAGATAATTGTTTCCTTAAGTAACAGAATGAAGGCTACACTGATTCCTTCCAACTAACTATATGACAGTCTAGCAGGTGAAGGCCTTGTATTCTGCAAAATTTGTATTTTATTTATGTATTTACTCTTTGTTGATTGGGTTTATCCTACCAGGCCAGTGTCTTCTTTTTGGGGGAGGGCCATCTAATATTTATACATAGTTGGGAGCTAGGAGGGGTCACTGAGGAGCTCCCCAATTATTTTTTTCAATAACTGCCATCATTTCAGGCAGATGGGACCTTGGTTTAATGTTTCAGCAGAAGGAAGACACATTCAGGAGTGCAGAACTGAGTCCACTTTCTGAGTCTGTACTGTATTTTTAATGTTCAGAGGTTGAGAGATAGGAGAAAAAAAAGCATGAAAATAAAACGTTAGTTGAAACTGAACTAAGAAGCAAGATAAAGGTGGGTTTATATCATCACATCGAATGACAATAATCTCGAATCACATAACATCGAACGCTAAGAACCTCGAAAGCGTACAACTGTGAAAATGGAAACCCCTGACTGTCATAGTCGACCTTCGTAAACTTACCCACCCTGACCTCTACTGTGGTGCAATCTTGGAGTTGGTATATATAAGTAGGGGGGTGTGGGGGCACAGCTCCCCACATTGGGGGGGTGAAGCCCCCACATAAGGAATAGTTTGTAGTGTTTGTGTGTTTTGTGTTGTGTACTGGAAGAATGGTTGTGTGCTGCTTTGCTAGATGATGTTGTGACGATTGAATAGATATGGTTTTGTTTGCTATGGTGAAGTGTCAGGTTCCACGGGTGAGCAGATAAGGAATAGTTTGCAGTGTTTGTGTGTTTTGTGTTGTGTACTGGAAGAATGGTTGTGTGCTGCTTTGCTAGATGGTGTTGTGACAATTGAAGAGGTGCGGTTTTGTTTGCTATGGTGAAGTGTCAGGTTGCACGGGTGAGCAGATGGCCAAGTGTTGCTATTTGCAGGTTTGGTTTTTGTAATTTTGTGCTTTTGAAGTTTTTCGTATTCGATGTTACATGTTCGATGTTATGTGATTCGAGATTGTTGTCATTTGATGTTGTGATATAAACCCGATAAAGGCAAGTGTACTAGGATTGGAAATACACAGTTATGAGTAAGCATTCAGTTCATACTGAGCAGCATGTCTTAGACAGGCCATTGGTATCAAGAGTATCAAAGGAAATATGCATAAGAAAATGCGCAAAGACACAAAGGATCTTACAGTCATCACACATGCATTAACCTGAGACCAAACCTAAGCCAGATGTTCTTGAAGCAGCAAGCTATGAACTCTAACAGCTGCCCCACATTGTTGACCCAAACTGCAATCATGGAAGTGATTCATTTTAGAAGATAAGAAGCAGACAAAACATCTTAAATGATATTTGAACTTGTGCTTATCAAGGCTCAGTTTTTATCATTGCATATGCAGTAGTAGGATTAAAAGTCCATTGCTGTATTATGTTATTTTCTTATATAACTCATTAACATGGCAATAAATATATGAATTGGCATGCTTCACTATATAAAAGACAATTTTAAATTTTCCATTTTGAATTGACTTGGCAAATGTTATGTTTAAATGTAATTATATTATTTTTTTATTTCATTATTTATTTGCAAACCGCTTACTAGGAATTGCACCCTGGGGAATATGCTTCACTTATATAATTATTATATTTTTTTTAATTTCTTAATTTATTTATTTACAAATCACTTACTAGAAATACGTGGCTGGGGAAAATTTTTTATTATTTTATATTTTGAGGTTAGAGTTATAGGAAGAATAGGGCCAGCAGCAAGGATAATTTGTCTCAGTCCACCACATACCTAATGACCGAACAAAAATGTTGTGTACACAGCTTCTCAAACAATTTATATGTCCTGAAAACTAGACTGAAAATTCATGTGACAGAATTCAACATTTTCATGAACATTAGTAAGACTAGCAGTTACTAATGATTTCACTGTGGTTTTCTGCTAATTGAAAACACACAAGGATATGTTGTTGATGCAGATTTCTTTAGTATGAAATAACACACATGCACACACACACACACACACACACACACACACACACACACACACACACACACACACACACACACACACACACTCTACTGTCAAGAAAACGGTTCAGCTTTTACTTTCTGACTAAAATTTTAATCTCCATTTACTTATAGGGAAGCCCAGAGAGTCATCCAGCTTGGCAGAACAGCAATGAAGATGTCAAGAGCAATGAAAGTGGACCAGAACAACAAAGGCCCTAAAGGAAGCCACTCGGAAATAACACTCATCTTCTCAGCCATCGTGTTACTTATCTAGAGAGATAAATTAAATGAAAAGTATGTCTAGACAATTATGTACAATTAGACTGATACTTTAAAATGCAAATTGTTCCATTTAATACTTAAAAAAATGAAATAAAGTGTTTGCTAGCAAGCCATTTGTCTCTTTTTACATATATGAAAACTCATAAAGATTTTAATGTATTTAATGACACTAATTTATCTGCAGATAAAAAGAGGAAATACCTATTTATTATTGTATTTGCTTATGAAAATGAAATGGGCCACAGCAAATGATTCTCAGTGACAGACTGTTACATGAATGATAATAAAAACATGTATGAGAAAAACAAATATAAATAATATTAAATAATCATGTTTCTTACAGGACAATAGTGTAATAAGTATACTGATATGAAATGAGACTTGCAAATGACTGGTGATGCTGTGTATTAAAATGTCAGCATTCAAAATGCTAAGTGCCAGCAAGTCAAAAAAAACGACTAAAACCCATGAAAAGAGTCAATCTTAGGGATTGCTCTTCTCCTGTAAACTTCTTTTTTGCAAGGGGAAAGCCCTTCTGCACCCCCAAACTGAAGTGCATCAACTCAGATTGTCACACCATGGAAAAAAAGATAATATTCAGAGAAATGGCCTCCTTGGACTTAATATATGTAAGTCCATTTTTCAGCCATTCAGTCTCCATGTTTCAGCATTTCAAATGGTTATCCATCGGTGATGTTCATAGACATTGTGCTCCATATAACAGAGCTGCTACACCATAAATTTGTTTGGGATGTTAAGGTAATGGAAAGACTGTCAGTGATTTCTGCAGGTCTGAGAAGATCCCTGTTGTCAGTGAAGTTTTTTATGGCATGATTTAATGTTATATCTGTAAGTTTACTGCAGCCATGCACAAATGTAGATTATACAACAACCCCCCATTAATATTCCAAAACGTGCACTCTGATTGGTCAGCGTGCACGTTGTAAATCAGAGTTATAGTAATGGAAAAAGGTCCAGTCGCCCGGACTTTTTCCATTAGTATAACTCTTTTTTTTTTTTTTTACAGCAACGGAGAACGCAAGATCTCTGTTGCTTGTTGCAACCTGTCTTGTCATTTTAAATGAGTTTAACATAGCAAGACAGCTTTTAAAAAAAGCAACAGAGCATCTCCATTGCTTTTTTTAAAGTTGTCTCACTATGTTAAACCCATTTAACATAGCGATACACTTTAAAAAGCAACAGAGATCTTGCTTTTATCGTTGCTTTTTTCAAAAGTGTCTCGCTATGTTAAATGGGTTTAACCTAACAAGACAGCTTCAAAAAAAGCAACGGAGATTCTCTGTTGCTTTTTTTAAAGCTATCTTGCTATGTTAAAGTTGTTTAACATAGCGAGACAGGCTGTAAAAAGCAATGGAGATCTTGCTTTCTCCGTTGCTTTTGCCCACAGCTCTGATGTACTACGTAAATATACGCATGCACAGTACATCAGAACTGCCACAGAATACCAGACAGCTGCAGAAGGGCAGCAAGGAGGCATTATACAATGCCATTATTTAAGAAAAGTAATTTTTTTTTTCTTAAATAATGTCATTATATAATAGCAATAACCCACTTGTAGGTGTGGGTAATGCTGGATTTACCCACGGTTGCTTTGTTTGGTCACTCGGGCTTCACTCTTGTGACCAAACCACACCAACCGTGGGTAAATCCAGCATTACCCACACCCAGGTGTGGGTTATTGCTATATTATACAATGGCTGGCTATTACCATTCAAAAAGTAGCATGCTGATTGGTCAGCCTAATCATTGTGCCCATTATAAATCCAAACATATACCAATATGTAACTTTAATTTTTTTTTAAACAAAAATGCATAAATAAAATTAAAAATCTGGACTCCAGACATACAAGAGAGACAGGACAGATAAAATACTAGGAAAATTAGGTATGTTATTCAAAACTAAAGACACATACTTGATTTTCCTTGTATTTCCATGTAAGCATGGGAACGCAAGTCCCATATGCATCCACAGTACACCCAAAAAAGTAACAGGATATGAAGCAGAAGCAGAAAAACACCACAGCGCTACTATACAATGGCATTATTTAGGAAAAGTACATAATTTATTCTTAAATAATGTCATTGTATAATAGCAATAACTGACTCTGTGATGTGGTATATATAGATTTACCCACGGTTGTCTTTGTTTAGTCATTCGGGCTTCATTCTCATGGTTAAACCACACCAACCATGGGTAAATCTTAATATATCACATCAATATCATCTGTTATTGCTGTAATATATCACCACAGTTAAAATATTTAACCATCTCCTTTTAGATGGCAATTGGGAAGGAGATGCTAAACCAATGTTGGTTATTTGGTAAGTAAAATGAGATGATGTAGTTAGACAGAGATGAAGATGGATTGCTGCAGATTTTATTGAAATGATTGACCTTAGAAAGTGGAGTAAATATTTTTTTGCTGAGCTTGTATGTAGTGGGGTGAGGTCAGCAGAATTGTTATTGCTATAGGTGAAGATACTATTCAGGTATTATGTAACATTTTTTTCCTCTGGAATATATCAAACTAAAACAATAAGTGAGAAGGTCACTGAAAAACCAATCAGTAAAAACAAAATGAAAACTCCAGCACAGCTAGAAATTCCACTGAGTGACCTCCCAAACCTCTTGTATCAGAGGCACATGGAATATATGAAAATGACCCTTATGAACATCAGGTGTTTCAGCTAATTGGCAATTCTGAATGCCCATGACTTGTTTTGTCATTATAATGGACAATTACAGGCCAATAAAGCCAAACCCCACTAGATGTGGATATTCATATTTCAGCCTTGTTATGACCTCCACAGCACAAGCAGTGTATTTAACTAAGCATAAGAAACACAGGGCTATTATACCCAGCTGATGTCCATTATCATTAAGGTCACTACAAAAATATTCCAAACAACAAACTAAAACAATAAGTGAGAAGGTCACTGAAAAAACAATCAGTAAAAACAAAATGAAAACTCCAGCAAAGCTAGAACTTCCACTGAGTGACCTCCCAAATCTCTTTTATCAGAGGCACATGGGGTATATGACCCTTATGAACATCAGGTGTTTCAGCTAATTGGCAATTCTGAATGCCCATGACTTGTTTCATCGTTATAATGGACAATTACAGGCCAATAAAGGCAATCCCCACTAGCTGTGGATATGTATATTTCGGCCTTGTTATGACCTTGCTTGATGTTCATAAGGGTCATTTGCATATATCCCATGTGCCTCTGATACAAGAGTTTTGAGAGGTCACTCAATGGAAGTTCTGGAATATATCAAAGAAATATAGAACAGTTGCAATGTAGTCTAGTTGAGAAGTTATTGACAACCAGTCATTGTGTATCAGTTTGATCAAAAGCAGGGGTAATTTCTTTTTGTGGATTTAAGGTCTAGTAACAGTAGGGACAGGCATCGTGATAATATTATGGTTGCTTTTGGCTAATACAATTTCATGAATCTGGCAGAGGTCTTAGAAGAATTTATTAAGAATTAGTCATCAATGGAGTGGCTCCCAGTTAAGTAATTTAGTTATGATAGAGTATAAATGCATTGGATAATACTGCACCCTGTGAAGGGAGAAGTCCTGGCAGGGGTAATGGGGCATCTCAATTTAGATTAAAATATCCTCATATAGAGTACTGTATATAGAAAGTACAAACAGGGGGCATTTGTTGGTAATACAAGCAACATTTAGAGATAATTTTTAGGACAATTATTTACAGGACAGAGAAGTGAATAGAACCAATCATATCTTAATGTGAAAACAAACAAGGCCAACTCTGTGGGAATAAGCCTGATACAACCTAAAGTTAGCTGCATAGAGTTATTATTGATCTGACAGAAAGGGCTTGATTTGCAGTGGAAGGTGTTACATTTTCAGATGTGTTCTATGAATATTTATTTGTTTTATTTATTTTACATTTTTTGACCTGGATAGTCCAACTGGATTCATGTCTTTTTTCAGCGGAGGCCCGGGGAGAAATGCTCCAAGATAAGCAGTTAAGATTACAGATACAATATATACAGTGGTTACCTACTTAACAAGTTATACACATTCCATGGTTAGAGATAATCCCAGGTGTAAATCCAGATTAAGTAACACAACTAAACTAAATTATAGTTATTAACCCATAGTAGAAGAGAGTTAGTCTGGTTTGATACACTGACATAGCTAGTTTAGTGTCAAATATTATTTGAGTCTTATCTTAAATTGAGTCATGGTGGTAAGTAAAGTAATATCAGCTGGGAGTGACTTCCAGGATCTACCTGCAGAGTTAGCAAAGAGAGAGTCACCGGCTGAGGTATTAGTTAAAAAACCCAACAATTCCCTATTTAAACACATTGATTTGTACAGGACAAGCTAGGTTTCAATTTGGAATCTTGGAAATTGTTTTAAGAGATCCCAGGGGAGGGGATTGGGGCAATAGGATTTGTAGCAGTGAGATCAGATGGCAGCTTAAATTGGGAGCTATGTACCCACCAGGTATAAACAAACAATTTTCTTTGGCACCTATTTTAAAAGACAAAGCACTGACACTGTGATTTATTTTTAATTATTTTGTATGAAGGTTTTTATGTGTTTTAAAATAGTTTTAAAATAGGTCATGTTACTCTATATTTGAGCAACCAAAGGGTTAATTATGAATGTAACTGATAGGTTAACTTTTACTGGGTGTTTTTTAATGAATTGGAGAAATGGGATTGTTACGTAAGCAGACTAAATGATGAGACACTTTGGTTTGATAAAGTCCACGATTAACGTGGATGAAAGTGTTTACCATTTGGAACTGCTTTATTGGAATTACTCTTGTTGCTGCTATTTTGCTGTTACTGGCTTGTTTTCAGGCCATTTTATTGATTTTCCTTGCCATTATTTGGAGAATAAAACTGTATTCTTACATTCGTACTTTGGGACTTTTATTCTGGGCTACAGGTGGAATTGTGTTATATTGTGTGTTTTGATCCACCTGAACGCTTCATTTTACATTATTGGTTTTGTGGTGAGGAGTGTGGTCTTATTGCCTTATTATCCATATCCTGGGACTCAGTAATGGTCTTTGTCTTGCCTGTTGATTCATTTTTTTACTTTGTGAGTCATGGATACCTCTAGCGGAGTGGAGACACAATTGGGAACCTCGAATGAGCTAGTCAATTCAAAGGATCTTGCACCGAATAGTGAAGACAGCAGCATGACACAACTTATTAAAGTGATGTCATTACAATACCAGCAATTGCAATCTATGCTGGATAGATTGCAGGGTTCACATCACTTGATGACGACTGGCTCACAGGCTCCACCTCTATGTTGAACACGTAGTAAAGCAGGATATCCAGGCAGCCCGGGCCTACCATCTATTTCCGGAACACAAAGTATTCCCTTTTTGACAAAATATGGTAGAATCTCTGGAGACTGTAAACAGGGAAACACGTTTTCAGTGGTGGCTGGCGAAGGACTTGTCCTTTAATAACCAACACAGGGGGGCTAAAACCTAAGGAATTGTATAACAAGCTCCAGAACTTTGAATTGAAAATGGGAAAGGTACATAATTTGCAGATTGACAATGAGTACCTTTCCGAATGCATTAGGTTACAAAGAGTACCAAAGGGTCTTAGAAAATGTAAATTTCCCATTGGTATGTCATTTGGTCAACCTGAACTTGAGGGACTTTTAGCTATGTTCGACTTGACATGGAATAGAATTATTGCATTTTATTATTAAAATTAATTCTAATAGGATTAACCAATTGTTTGATGAAATTAACAGCTTAAACAATGATATTTTAGCTGATAACAGTTTTGTCAGATATGAAGCAAAGTATGATGATGTGTTTGATAAAATAGAACAACAGGTGAAGGAGAATGTAGCTAGGAAACAGAGGAAATTGAAAAGAGATGAACTTGAACATAAACAGAAGATTGCCTACCCATTGCCCAAGAGTTATTTAGAACCCCCTATTAACACAGTCCGAAAAGGAATGTTTGAACTAGCGATAGCTTCAGTGAGTTATGGGGGTGGGGGGTGGGGTTAGGGATGATAATGTTACATCACATTTCTACAATGAAGAGGAAGAAGTGTTTGAACAGAATTTTCCCACATTAAGAAGGTCTGAGAGAATATTTAATAGAAATCAGAATTGTCCTAATTTTTTATGCCAACAAGGTATGCCAAAGGGGCAGAGACAGACAGGACAGAGGAATTTCTGGAGAAACAACAGGGGGAACAGGTACTAAGCCCAAACAAGCAGGGTTCCTGTATTATTTTGTCTTTTGGGGGAAAAATGTTGAGCTATTTGGGGTTCAATATTTTTAACTACATAGATGAATTAATTGCCCAAACACACTTTTCTCTTTTCAAAAGAGGTTAAAATTTGTTCCAAGTAGAAATACTGACATCTCGGAGGTGTTGCTTGAGTTTAAACTTTATTTAAGAAAATTTAATTTTGACTTATACTTTAAGGATAGTAACAAGGTAGGTAAACCTGGGTTATTCATGAGGAAAAGTGTGTTCAACTACCCCTACACCCAACATTGGGAAGTACTGAAAAGGTATGTACAAGGGAAATTTACCAGGCTTTTTATTCCCAAAAAGATAGATATTTCAACCTTAACAAGAATGAGGAAGAATTATTGGGAATTTTGAGAACAGACCATCTGAGAATTATGAAGCCTGATAAAGGGGGAGGGATTGTCATAGTAGATAGGAATGACTACATTAATGATATAGCTAACTTGTTAAATGACATTGACAAATACAAAACTGTCTCCCTTAACCAGATAAATATTGCACATAGGAGGATACAGCTATTTATTGAGGACAGTCTTTTCCAGGTGGTTATTAATGGAGAGCTTTATAAATTTTTGGTGAATGAATACCCATATATCCCCACTATCTTTGGTATCCCCAATGTCCATAAAAATGTTGATCACCCCCCCAGATAGAATGATAGTGGCGGCCCACAACAGTTTGATTTACTCTTGGGTATTTTTGCTGATCAGCTATTGAAGAATTCAATGCATCCCATACCTCATGTATTATTGACTCATGGGATTTTTTAATGAGAATTAAACAGGAATTTTGTGGTAATTCCACAGGGTTTTCTACCACTGATGTAGTGGACCTGTTTAATTCCATACCCCACTGGTTAGGAATTGAGTTTTTTTGTGAGGCCATATATGATTACATCAGTTTAGATACAGGGCTCACCAACTTCATGGTGGATGTGATGGAGGTGATATTAAACAATAACTACATTACTTTTGAAAATTAATATTTTAAGCAAATAAAAGGGGTGACAATGGGGTCTAGCAGTGCCCCTATTTTAGCAAATTTGGTCATGGTGACTTGGGAGAAGAAATATGTTTTTACTTCTGGGTTTGAAAAGGAATGGATTTTGTACCTCCATTACCTGGATGATGTTTTTGTTCTTTGAAAAGGTGGGGAAATGGTGGTGAACAATATACATTAATCAAATTTGTTCATATTTTAAGTTTACACACATGTTTTCCCCTGATACAATTGAGTATTTGGATGTTACCATTTCGATTGGTAGGTTAATGGGAATCTTTACATCTAAGGTTTACCGAAAACCTACTTATTCTAATAGCTTTTTGGCTTTTGATAGTAGACACCCCTTTTACATTAAGAACAATTTGGTGAGGGGGCAAATGATTCGAGGAGCCAGAATGTGTTCTACCATGGCAGACTTCAAATGTGAGTTAGGTAACCTCACACAAATGTTTTTGGATAGAGGTTACCATGAGGAATTGGTTTTCCCACTGGGTGAAGAGATTCTTGATGAATGGGGGGGATTTACACCTTTACTAGGGTATGATAGGACCCCTGAGGAATTAAGGTACAGCAAGGATGGTAATGTCTTCAAAGCCATGGTTACACACTATGGTACTTTTGGGCAAACAGTAAGAAACATTATTTCAAATAATTGGGTTATGTTGGAAGATAACAAAGAGGTGTACAGTCATCTGGGGACTTCCCCACTTTTTGTGTATAAAGTAGGGCCCAGCATGAAACATTACTTGGAACATCCCTTGTCTTTAAAGGATAGGGACAAAGGGACCCAGAAATGTGGACCATGCAAGTATTGTCCACATATTCTTGAGGGAACATCCATTATGGTAGGTGAGTTCCAGATAAGGGTTCAATTGGTTAACGGCAATTGCAACAGTAAGGGTTTGGTCTACTTAAGCATATGTTCAGGGTGCCAAGGATTTTATGTGGGTAAAACAGAGAGAATGCTCTGTAAGCTTATTTATGAGCACCTATATGCCATAGAAACTAAAAACCCCAACAATTCCCTATTTAAACATACATTGATTTGTACAGGGCAAGCTAGGTTTAAATTTGGAATCTTCAAAATTGTTTTGAGAGATCCCAGGGGAGGGAATTGGGGCAATAGGATTTGTAGCAGTGAGATCAGATGGCAGCTTAAATTGGAAGCTATGTACCCACTAGGTATAAATGAGCATTTTTCTTTGGCACCTATTTTAAAAGACAAAGCACTGACACTGTGATTTATGTTGAATTATTTTGTATGAATGCTTTTATGTGTTTTAAAATAGTCTTAAAATAGGTCATGTTACTCTATATGAGAGCAACCAAAGGGTTAATTATGAATGTAACTGATAGGTTAACTTCTATTGGGAGTTTTTTGATGAGTGGGAGAAATGGGATTGTTATTTAAACAGCCTAAATGGTGAGACACTTTGGTTTGATAAAGTCCACGATTAACGTGGACAAAAGTGTTTATCATTTGGAACTGCTTTATTGGAATTACTCTTGTTGCTGCTATTTTGCTGTTACTGGCTTGTTTTCAGGCCATTTTATTGATTTTCCTTGCCATTATTTAGAGAATAAAACTTTGTTCTTACATTTGTACTTTGGGACTTTTATTTTGGGCTGCGGAAGTTGAACCAAGGCAGAATTGAGTTATATTGTTTGAGTCTTATCTTAAATTGACTCAGGGTGGTAAGTAGAGTAATATCAGCTGGGAGTGACTTCCAGGATCTACCTGCAGAATTGGCAGAGTGAGTCACTGACTGAGTTATTACCAGTGGCGGCTGGTGACTTCAAATCAAAGGGGGGCTGCAGGAGAGAGCTGAATGGGTGGGGTCAATGGGAAGGGGTGTGACCAACTAGAAAGGGGAGGAGCTATGCTCAAAACCACAAAAACTAACTAAATACACTGCTCTGGGTGCCAAACCATCATTATGAGAGTCCAATCAAGACAAAATGAAGTGTAGAAGAATAAAGATATTTCAATGCATTGGCTGCATGACAGCTTACTTAATATCTAGATGGAAACAAAAAGGTTGTGAGGCATGAAAAAATAAATTACTTTTTAAATACATTAATGGAATGCCAGTCAAAATCAAGTATAAGAAAAACAAGCAGCACTCAACTCAACCCACTTCTTGCACTGCAGTTCTAATTATAATTTATATTCAGCTTTATTAAAGTACCAAGTAACATGCTGAAAGTAGAAATCTCTGATGCCCTGACTTGTAAAAATGTTTCTTATCCAAAAAAGACCTGCTGCCTGACAACTATCTACTTGTTTCATGGGGAAAACATGATCAAAGTAAAAAATGAAAAGCAAACAAGAAATAAGCTCAAGATACATTGCTTAAAAGGATTACTGTACAGGTTATGGACCACATGACTGGTATTCTGTTTAGTTTACGGGTAAAGCCTGCAGAGATGACTGGAAGTCTCCAAGTGTAATGAGCTTCTTAAAATAATGTAGTCCTGTCCTTTATTACAAATACTGTCATATGAATTTCAATACCCAAGGCTTATACATTATCTAGTTAAGTATTATCTACATGGCAATAACAGAAAGGCTTTCAATGTTGGCAATTCTTTAACAGTATGCTTATTAAAGCTTACTTGCATCTTATGATCTCAGCCAAGCTTACCTGATGGTCATTAAAGTATTGCTACTTAAACACAAAGCAACAGGCACTTTGAGTAATAAGCATAAATCAACAGTACAAAAACTATGACAGAAACCAGACCATTCTGCAAAAATCAAGGACAGATGAAAAGCCACTCTAGTACTTGTGTCTACCTTGGATGGGGGGGATACTCTGCACATTTACACTGCATAACTACTCCTTGCCTAGCGTCAACACATCCAGAGTCACTACATGGGGGAGTGGGGTGCAACAAGTATGTCACAATTTGAAATGTCTCTGGCTGACTGTGATGGCCCTGACACATTTGTCATACCTCTCAACCTCAGAGCAAGAAATCTGGACAAAGCCATACAAAGAAGTGGGACAAAGGCCCAAAAATAAGGGCAATTTTTAAATATTGCTCTTATAAACTTAGAAAGATAATAGAATAGGTCTTGCATTAGTATGAATTTTCTAAATGGTATGAAATTTGAAACTCAAATGTCTGTCATTATTTTCTAACTTCAGTCTTTAATGATTTGTCACTAATTTGCCAAAAAAACACAATTTTGCCAAAAAAACCCACAATTTTGTGAATAATGGGCCAAAAATGTGATGTAAAAATATAGAATAGCCACACAATACAGCTGGGAACCTGTCAAAGAAGGGACGCTTTAATATTAGTAATGCTAACTTCAGCAGCTGACAAAATAAAATAATCTACATGCATTTCTGAATTAAAAGTAATCTATAACTCTGATTATTACAGTTATTTCTTAATTGTAAACCCTCCATGTTTTCTTCCAAAATTGCTATTTTGTGGAGGGATTATTAGGGGGAAGAGCAACACTTTGAGCCAAAATCAGGGACAGTTGAGAGGTTTGGCTATGCCTAATTCTATAAAGCAATTTATTTGCATGTACCTCTCAACCTGTTAATGCAATAAATCTGGACTAGGCCAAATATATTGGGGGAACATATAAACAGTACTAAAAATTGCTCTTGTATAAACTGAGACAGTTGATAGAACAGCATGCATTTTTCTGAAGGTTATGAAGTCTGAAACTCAGTGTGTCAGTATTTTGTGACTTAATTCCTAAATGATTTGCCAGAAAACCGCAAATTTTATGAGGAACAAACCAAAAATAAGAAGCAAAAATCTATTCATTCTGTGAAAATCTGGACAGTTGGGAGGTATAGTTCAGCTGGTGCTGTCTTTAAGTTTTCCGCCCTTCCCCCTCACAAAATCATGGTTGAATGGAGCCTCCCCCTGCAGCCATTCCAATGATCCATTACTTGGCTATTTCACTCCATTTACCAAACACCAATGTGCATACTGATTTACTTCTATGATGATTTGGACTTCATTTGAAAGTTTTATTTTGCATTTTACAGCACAAACACTAAGACATCTGCTAAACAAACTTAGCATTAAAACTTCTCTGCCCTTGAAACTCACATTCATTGAAACAGCATTGAAACCCACATTCAAAGAAAATACATTTTACCAGTGGCAGAACTGCCCAATTCAGAACATCTTTCCAGTGAACAATGAAACAAAATGCATGCACGTATAATGACAAAACTGCCAAGTTCAGAACATTTCTATCATAAAAGTCTACTCAAACTTCTACCATCCACCATTATCAGTAAATATGCACAATTCTGCAGTTCACCATTATCAGTAAATATGCAGAATTCTACAGTCCACCATTATCAGTAAATATGCACAATCTCTGAAGAAGTAAAAAGTCATCTAAATAATTCCACATTAAATAAATCTGTAACTAATGAAGAGGTTGCTGCTAGCAAACACCTTTATATTTCATGGTTTCATCGAAAAATAAAGTGTCTGATGCCCCTGAGGAATAAATTCCCTATATTACATTAAAAATGATAAGCTAGTAATATTGCAATAGGAAATAGATAGCAAACCAATAACAAGCTCATAGTTAGTATCTTAACTTTTTCAGTACGGCAGCATTCACCCCTTGTGGAGTAGAACCAACAACCTTCTGCATCAAAAGCAAGTACACAACCTGTTGTGCTATTAACAATGCAAGCTGACTTAGCATAAGCAGCACTAAACTTCTCTTCCCCTGCAGCTCTCAGCTCCTTGTTAAATCTACTCAATACTCAACTGCATCTCAACTTCGCAACACAAGAAACCTAGAAAAAGCCAAATTTATTGGGGGGGTCAAAAGCCCCAAAACCAGGGAGACATTAAACATTGCTTGTATAATCTTGGAAAGTTGCTAGAATAAAATGCTGTGTTACCACCATACATTTTACTGCCAAGGTCCCTGTTCAAAAGAGTCAGAGCAACATACCACTATGCCAAATCAGCTGCTTTGTGAAAGAAAAATGCTGTGTTACCACCATACATTTTACTGCCAAGGTTCCTGTGCAAAACAGTCAGAGCAACATACCACTACTCCAAATCAGCTGCTTTGTGAAAGAGCAGAAGACTGAAACTTAAATGGCTATCATTTAATGAATTCAGTTCTCACCATAGCTGTCAACCTCTTAGCACAAAACACCTGGACAAACCCAGTAATGAGGGAATACAGTCCCAAAAATAAGGATAAATTTCAAATATTCATCTTATAAACTTAGAAAATTGCTAGAACAAAAGGTTGTGTTACTATGTATTTTCTGAAGAATATCAAGTCTGAAATTCAAATGCCTGTCAATTTTACTTCTGATGGAACAAGAACAATTTTCAGCAGAGACCCAGGGAGAAATACTGCAGACATATGTCTTTGTAAAATGGCAGGACACCAGAGCAAATCCACACAAACACAGGGATAAGATGCAGACTCCACACAGAAGGCACCCCAGCCAAGAATCAAACCAGAAAACCTATAGCTGTGAGGCAACAATGCTACCACTGCACCATCAAATATGTAAGGAATTAAACATTCAGAAACCTGAAGTCTGAAATTCAAATGCCTGTCAATTTTATTTAACATTTGTTAATCAGGACAGTCTGACTTGGAACAAAAAAACAATTTTCAGCAGAGGCCCAGGAAGAAATAATGCAGACACGTCTTTGTAACATGGGAGGACACAAAAGCAAACCCACACAAACACAGGGAGAAAATGCAGACCCCACACAGAAGGCACCCCAGCCAAGAATCAAACCTGAGAACCTGCAGCTGTGAAGCAACAGTGCTACCACTGCACCATCAAATATCAAGCATTGCAGCATTTAGAAACCACAGATATTATGAGGAACAGATCAGATCAAATATGAGGCAAAAATCTGCAATTTTTTTACAAATGGTGATGGGTAGGGAATTCAGGTTCTTAACACCTGCATACAAGGTACAGGGTTCAAGCCTGAGGTATTCCCCTACCACACCCCCATGTGTTTGTTCTAGCTACCAGTATATAACAACTGGGGCATTTTCACACACAAACACACACACTAAATAAATAAATAACTAAGAGAGAAACAAGAAAACAAAATGGTTAAGTCTTCTGCATGGCATAAAGTAAAAAAATGTAATTTTTAAATGCAAAATTATACATTGAAATATGTGCTATAGTTAAAAGAGCCTGGGAAAAAGGAACTCTGTGTGCCATTATATATTCATTCCTTCCTAGTCTAATAATGATAAGACACTCTTTATAGTTTAATATTCGGGTTATCGCAAACTTTCACAATCAGTTACTTGCAATGTTTTCAGCTTCTTCTATTTTGGATTTGCATTTACTTTTTATGTTTAGATTCTGCCTATAAGTATTCAGTTTTTATGTTACTGGATATTTTCCATATCCTAGCCATATCAACCAGGTGAGGATGGTTGAATTAGTTGGACTAAAGTCTGTGATTTAGCTTTTCATGATGGTCTTTTGCTCATTTTAAATCCCTGGATTTTAATACTACAAATTTATTAAATACTACCAAGCAGTGAAGAGACAATGTTAGGAACACAGTCAAACTCATAGAACAGCTAAAAAACACATGTACAGTGACTTCCTATTATTGCCTATTGCATGTTTTGGCATTGTCTAATCTGTGACCTATACCTCTGGAGCTTTTCTAACTTCTATTTCAGTTTTCTGCTATTTGTCCAAAACTATATTTCTTAAAAAAAGTTTAACTGCATGCAGTAAGGAAATGGAATATGTTAAATCAGGAAAGGAATACTGAAATAAATATAATTTGCATAAGCATGTGGCAAGCAAAAGCTGATAAACAGTTTGTTGAGGATCACATAACATGCATATAGTACTTAAAAAGTTCACACAAAATCTTGTAGCACTTTTCACACACACACACACACACACACACACACACACACACACACACACACACACACACACACACACACACACACCACGATCCATATAGCCATCTTACCTTCCCTTCCATAGTAGATCCCATCCCTTCATTCATACATCAAGCCCATCCCTTCGTTCATAGATGGCGCAGTGCATTTGAGCACATCCCTGCGAGATCTGGAGCACATCCACCATGCGCGCGAGATCCCCGATGAAACTCCAGCTTGCCGACGTTGCAGTCCAGGTCTGACCTGTTGTTCCCCTGTTCCCAGCGACAGTCTATGCAGTTTAAAACTGCATAGACTTCTGGGAGCTCTGTTCTTCATGTTTCCCAGTCCGGACTGCTGCTGAGACAGTCTGTGCATGCTCCAGACTGTCTCTGCAGCAGTCCTGACTAGTGTGCATGCGCGAAAGTCCACGATTTTTTTATTTTTTTTTTTATCTTTTCTTTTTCATTTTATTTCTTTATTTTACAGCTGAGGGGGCTGCAGTCCAGCAGTCCAATAGCATGGGCCGCCCCTGGTTATTACTAAGATTGCAAGTGAACTGTCCTTCTGGAGACAGGATCTGCCAGATCATACATGCTTTAAACCACAAGTGCCAGTATGACACAGTCATAGTCTATGTGGTCATAAAACCCCTAAGACAAACCTCACTGGACTATATGAAGACAGACACGATGGACTTCTATGAAAATGTATCCCAGGCAGGTATGAATCTAGCCCTGAAAAGCATCCTACGTTCACCAATGATGATGCCACAGTACAAGCAAAGAAATGACAGACTTCAACAATTGGATTAGTTTCTGGTGTCACAACAAGGGATCCAATATCTGTCAGTTTGGGAAGACAAAATTAACAAACCACAATGCTTTGCCAGAGATGGTTCCATTTGTCACACCTTGGTTTCTGGATACTGGCATATCCCTTTGGTGGCTTTTTAGGCCTTTCAAAGCTGTTAAACCATCTAACATAACAAAAATTACTCATGACTACCTAAAGGTACTGCTGCTCAATGCTTGGCGTTTAACTAAAAAAATGCACTCTCAGGAGGCACTCTTCAGTCTGAAGAATGTAGACATATGTGCAGTCATGGAAACATGGTTAAGATCCATGGAAAGTACCCTGGCTATCAAAGGCTACAATGCCTTTCATACATTTTGATTCTCCTCATCTCAGCAAAAAACAAAAGGAGAAGGTATCTCAATGTTCAAAAAGGACAACTACACTGCTACAGTGGTCCAACAACATGACTTGCTTGAGCTGCTCCATGCCCAACTAACCATAGCTGTGACAACCTATCATATCCTTGCAAGCTACAGATCCCCTAACATGAGTCTGGAAAACCACACCGCCTACCTAAACCTACTGAAATTGCTTAACATTCAGCCTTACACCATACTTTTGGTTGACTTCAATTACCCCTCCATAAACTGGGGGACTTATATGACCTATAATTCACTTACTCAGGTTTTTGGATTTTCTCAATGCAAACACCAAGGAGCAATTACTTAGCTCCACAGCCAGAGGTACAAATATCCTAGACCTAGTGCTCATGAACATGGGGAGAAGCTGCTCCATCACATGCATTAACTCCTCCCTGGTAAGATCTGACCACAGAATGATCTCTTTTAGTATTAAAACTAACCTAGAACCCCCATCAATCTCCAAACTTTGTTAAGAACTTTGCTAAGGGAAATTACCTCATATTACATGACAGCTTACTAAACTTCCAAGCCACTCTGAACCCAGATAAGACTGAGGCCTAGTCTGAGCTGTACACAAAAGCACTGTACAACTATATTCATAGCTGCATAGAGCAGGAAGTAGCTATTCAAGTCAAACATATGAGTACTGGCAAAAATAACCCCCCGGTAGACCTCTGGCATAAACAGACTATTTAACAGAAATAAAAAAAATCTTCTCCAATGCCACGAAGGAATAGACATAACAGTGCAAAAAAGACACTCACCAGTCTAAACAAACAGATTAGAAAGCTGGTCAAATCTGTCAAAGCAAACTATGAGGCAACAATAGCGTCTCAAGTGAATGATAACCAAAAGTCTTTTCTTTAATTCTGTTCATAACCTCAGAGGAAATGCTCAGTAATGTGCCAAATTAATCATGAATGGCAACACTTGCACCCAGTCTGAAACTATAGCAAACCTGATGGCCAACAAGTTCAGTTCCAACTTCTCCCCCCATCACCTCCTACCACACCCAAAGAAATACCTGGAACCGTCCCCTACTGGTTATTAGGAGGGAACAGGTCTTTACTGTGCTTGCTAAAAAACAGAGCCTCCATGGGTCCCAATGACATTCAAGATGTTTCTTAACTAGTTTAAAACAGAATCTATCAAGAACACTAGAAGCCATCTTTAAACATAGCATCTGGATGGGCTTTGTCCCTGGGAAATGGAGGACTGCAACAGTCATCCCTCTGCACAAGACAGGCCCATCAACTGACCCAGGGAGGTACAAATCAATAAGCTTGACCAGTCTTACCTGCAAGGTCATGGAAAGAGTTATCATGGACCTAATCAATAATGACATAGGAAATCTCCAAACACTGGACCAGACCCAGTTTGGCTTTGCCTGCTCAATCTGGTTGACTTCTTTGAGAAAGTCACCAGGGCCACGGATGAGGGAAAATGGTACACACTGCTTATCTAGACCTGGTTAATGCTTTTGACATATCCTCCACTCAGGAATCATAGATAAACCTATAATAAAATACCACCAAGACCACCGATCCAAGAAACCTACTGAGTAAGGCATAAATCCGTACAACATCAGATGGATAGCAAACTGGGTCATTGATGGAACAAATGCTGTCTGGATGGGTGAATCCACTTCCAGTAAGAAACCTGTTAGTAGCAGTGTCCCACAGGGCTCAGTGTTGGGAACCCTCAGGTTTAGTATATACTTCTCTGAAGTGAAAGCCAGTTTTGGGACCTCTGGCTCATCAAGTTTGCTGATGTGTGTAAGCTGAATCCCCAAATGATGTTGACAACCTACAACCAGACCTAAAAATGACAAATGACTAGTGCCAAAACCATTCTCTAAGACTAAATGCAAAAAATGTGTAATCATACCATTCTGTAAATTAGATATCCCTGCAAGTTGCAATAGTGATAGTACACCCCTAAAAGTAGACCCAATGGTGAGGGAAACACAGATGAAACAGAGATAGTAACGTAAATATTAAACACCAGGTAGCTATGGTAGTTAGGAAATTGTTCTCTGTGGCTCAAATTAAAGGCATGGCATCAAGATCAAAGGAAGTCATAGTGCCTTTGTACTTGGCCTTTTCAGGTCCATAATGGAGTACAATGCACACTGATTGTAGTGACCCCAGAGGTTTCGCGCTAAACAATTACAAAACATATGCACGTCTTATGTAGACAGAGTAAAAGCTCTAACACTTTACTCCATCTCATATAATTTATTGATAGGTGATGTATGCCTTACCTAAGAGGCATTCTCTGATCTAGCCATATGAATATGTTACATATTCACAAGAAAAATTATATGAGGGGTGCACATTCCATGCACCTGAGCCTTATTTGTGACTCTAACAGAACTTACTAGACAGACAGATTAATATCCCAAAGGCTACCTCACCTATGGAATAAACTTCCTATCTTCATAAAACAAAGTCCATCCCTCACTCTCTTCAAAAAGAATTTGAGTAAATGGATGGGAAACTGTAAATTCACTCCAAGGGCACTGCCCATATCCCTTATGGACACAGGCAGTCTGTAAAAAGACTCAGAGGTCCAACACCCAAACACTCACAACCCCGGTACTATCCCATCCCATATTCAGGGAATTAAAATATAATATTGTCAAATCCTGGGTATTATTGGCTAAACTTGTAAAGTTTCTTGTGCCATTAACCTAGTAATCACCTATTAACCTATGAACCTATGTCTTAAAAGAGTGACATTCAAAAAATGTGTCTAACATCATGTGCAGGGTAGATTAAAAAAAACAGTGCCATTGCTTTTACTAAAGCAAATAAGAAGAATTTAATTTCTTCATTTGCCCATATAAAATTGTCTGAATGTTTCAATAAGACAGCATGTGACTTTCTAATGTCCAGCCTCATCATGCCAAATGTTAATCTGAGATCACCCTGATGCAAAAGATGTAATTTTGTGTAAAATAACAGCAGCAAAAAAATAAATAAATAAATAAAACATTAAAAAGTAACAAATCAATAAAATGGTTATCAACAACATTTTTATTTTATTTATTTTATTTTATTTTACATTTGTTGACCGGGATAGTCCGACTGGATCCATGTCCATTTTTAACGGGGGCTCTGGGAGAAAAGCTCCAAGGTAAACAGATACAACAAAAACAAGGAAGACATATTTACAGATATGGTATTTACAAAGAATACATAGGCAAACATGAATAGACAAGTTCAAAAGTTAAAGTTACCCCTGGTTACAGTCAGGGGAAAATTAACAGTAGCTACTTTACTACATTATTCCCATTCATGATGAGAGTTAGCCAGGCTTGTTACAGTGGCAAAGCCAGTTTAGTGCCAGATATTGTTTGACTTTGGTTATAAATTGACCTAGGGAGGAGAGCAAAGTAATATCAGCTGGAAGTAAGTTCCAGGTTCTGCCTGCAGAGTTTCAAAGAGGGCATCACCAGCTGCATTGTTAATTTTGATTGTCTGAATTAGTAGTTTGTTCGAGGATCGAAGCAGTCTTGGATTGTTATGAGGGGGGGGTGTGATAATATTTCTAATGGCTGGTGTATTATCTGGATTATGGAGGATTTTGTTAGCTATGATCAGCAGGTTATATTGGATTTGACTGGGAATTTCTTGCCACCCAAGCTGTTTAAGGTTGATGCAGTGGTGAGTTTGAAAAGGCAGGCCAGTGGCAAACCTGGCAATTTGATTCTAACAGGTTGGCAGTCTATTAAGTACAGATTTCTTTAGATTGGAGAGAAGGGGGAACCGCATAGAAGTGTTGAAAGTAGGTCAGAGAGAGCTATGGCCATCTTAGCTGGAGGGGTTAGGAAGGCTTTTATCCTATACAGTGACCCAGGTTTTTTTATTGATGGTCTTGACTGTTTGATTTACATGTAGATCAAATTTTAGGTTGTTGTCAATAATGATACCTAATAGTTTTGTAGAGGGGTCATGGGAGATTATTGTGCCATCTTTTGCATTTATGATAAAGGTAAAAGCAGCAGACCTTTGTGTTGGTGAGAATAGCAGCATTTTAGTTTTTTTGGGATTTAGCAACAATCAATGTTCAGACAGCCAGTTTTCTATAGTATTAAAGGTGGACTGGGTAGCAGACCTCAATTCTGTATGAGATGTAGCTGAGCAAATCAGGATGGAGTCATCAGCATATTGGATACAGCTGACATTTGGGATGACTGTATATAAGTCATTAATAAAGATGGAAAACAGTAGGAGCCCTAATATGGAGCCTTGTGGTACTCCAAGGATGTTCGGTAATAGGTTAGAGAGCTTGTTCTGCCAGAGAACAACCTGCTGCCTCCCATAGAGGTAGGATTTAAACCATTGAAGAACTTTATAGTCCAGACAGAAAGTTTGCTGGTGGTGATCAACCATGTCAAATGCCTTGAAAAGATAAGAAGAGGTCTGAGGATATCTGATTATTGTTACGGTTATTGTTTATAGTATTGGTAAAAGCCAGTAGGGCTGATGTGCTGTGGTGTGGATGAAAGCCATGCTGCTTATTGGCCACGAGGTGATTTTGGATTAGGTGGTGCATGAATTGTTTGTGTATACATTTTTCCATAATCTTTGTAAGTGGCGAAAGTATACATACATACATACATACAAATGTTTCAAGCACGGGCATTAAAGCCCTTCTAGCTTGCCAATATGCCAAAACACTTGTCCCATAATAAATGTCCAGGCTGTTCTTAAAAAATATCTAAACTAGCACTTGTTTTAATGTAAATTGGTAGTCTATTCCAAGCATCAGCTACTCTGTCAGAGAACCAATTAGTACACTTCTCATTCCTACAGAATCTTCTGCATAGGTTATCTGATTATTCTCTAGTACTTTTTGATAACCCCAAATATTCCCAGAGGTAGTTGCCCCTAAATGCCCTACATACTTGCATAAGATCTCCTCTTAAATATCTGTAAGAGACACTTTACAAGTTCAAATATTTTGGTCTTTCATAATAACTTAGATTTTCACATCCATGGATACCCATAGTATATTTCCACTGTACTCTTTCCAGTTTATTCATGCTTGTTTTCCTATAGGGTTTCCATATTGTTATTCCATGCTCAAGTTTGGATCTAATGTAACTAACAAACAATGACTTAATTACATTTGATTTCCTAGACTTTATAAATCATTTTATACAACCTATAGTTATATAACTATCATTAGCCAATTGGTTGATATGATTAGAAAAACTCATAGCTGAATGTACCCATATACCCAGGTCCTTAAATGAGTCTACACTTTCAATCACTGTGTGTTGTATTAAATATTCACCTTTCAGTTTATGTCTCCCAAATCTCATATGCTTAGTTTTTGATGTATTTATCAACATATTATTATATAAAAGTATAGCTATTGGTCTATAACTGGAGAATTCAATGGAAGAACCTCTTTTATTTAGTGGAATTACGTAGGATGTTTTCCAAATGGTGGGAATTTTAGCCTTTGCTATGGTACAATTAATTAGTATTGATATTGGATAGGCAATGGCATCAGCTGATTTTTGAAGGTACTTGGGGAGTTGGTCAGCGGAGAGTGTGGTGGGTTTTAATTTTTTGGTCAAGGTACGGATGAGTGATGTGGACATTGTTTGGAAGCTAAACAAGAGTCGGTTTTTAAAGGTGGTACTATCAGGGCCAGGGGAGCTAGGAGGTAATTAGCTAGCTAGGGCATGAATTGTCTCAGTAAAGAAATGGTTAAAACTGTCTGAGACTTCCTCAGGGGATTTATCAATGGTGGCAGCGGGGATAGGTGGAGATGTTTTTCCAGGATGAAGTAGATTATTCAAACCTGCCCAGAACTTCTGAAGATTGTTCTGATTAGTTGTCTGTAAACTGCAGTAGTATTGCTTTTTGTGATGTAGAATGGATTTTTTAGTTTCATTCATAGCTTGTATATATATATTTAACATGATCATGGGTGTTTTTAGTGGAGCACCATAGAGCCAAAATTTGTTTCTACTAGTAATTTTTAGTCTAGACTCTTTAGAAAGCCATGGTGCAATTTTTTGCTTTTGCTCACTTTGAGCGGGCAGGTGCATGCAAATCAAGGATTTCAAGAAATCTGTTGTGAAAATATGCAACTGCCTCCTCTAAGGGGAGGTGTTTTAGCATAGACCAGTTACAGGAGATAAGTTCCTGTTAGAATTTGGCAGGGTCAAAGTCTCTTTTGTTTCTGACTTTTCTGAGTAAGGGTTGTTGTGGATTAATGGCTTTTTGCTTAACTATGTAAGTGAGAAGGTGGTCACTTAGATCATTGGGAAGGGTACCAGCAGTGTACAGTTGGGGGATTACTATTTACTAATACCCAGTCAAGTATGCCTTCTTTTTGGTTGGGTTTACCTATCCTGATAGGGGTGGTTATGGTTTGTGTAAATGCATGCAGGTTGATGTCGGTAGAAGGGGATTCTGGAGAACAGATGTTCCAGTCAATGTTAAAGTCTCCAAGTAATAGGGTTTCTTGGGGGTAATGACATTATAGCCAGTGAAGGGTGTCTTCAGGTGTGGCTATATTATTACCTGGGGGAATATACATGCAGATGATGTTGATGCATTTACTTTTGTTAAGTTGCAATCTAGTAGCAAGAATTTCAGAGTTATTAATCTGAGGTGGTTGATTAACACCTATGGTCACATTCAACTCAGATTTATAGAGTATAGCTACCCCACCCCCTTCCTGGAAGCATGGTCCAGCCTGTGTATATTATACCCAGGTGGTAACATTTCATTGTCAGTAGTGTTAGGTTTTAACCAGGTCTCAGATGGACTGAGAATATCAGGGAAGTGGGCAGCCAGGAGGGCATGCAATTCATGTGCCTTGTTATTAATGCTTCTAATATTGAGATGACAGACCAGGAGAGAGTTAGCTGGTCTAATGATTATATTTTGTGGCTTAGGTTACAGGAAGGAGGAGGTGTATATACCAGGGGTGGATGGGCCTGGGTTGGGGTGTATGTTACCACTGTGTATGAGGCTAGGTCTATACTTAGTGATAAGCTTAAGGAGTTTGTTTAAAAGTTAGTAGTATTGTCTCGCTCTAGAACTAATGTTCCAGGGGTTGGTATGCAGTAAGAGTGAACAAGATGCTGAGTTGTACCCATTGTTAATAGCATGGCTAAAGGTGGGATACTTTACAGCTGGGGTGATAGTATGGCCTTTAGGGTACTGATAACCAATAAGCAAATAGTTTTCATACAAGGGGAGTACATACGTGGCTAGCAGAATGGGTAGTAAAGAGTAGTGTAACATTATGAGAGAAGGGGTATAGAAGTTAGTATCTGTTGTTCGAATGACACAACAGAAGAAGATCTGATGATCAGTTTAGAGGTAACAGAGTGGATGGAGAAAAATATGTTAGGTGAAAGCTGATAGGGTGGTAAAGCAGGTTGGAAAGAGTATGAAGGTGAACGCTGATAGGATGTTGTAGTAGGGGTGTGGGTAAGTACCTATAAATTTAAAGGTAGTGGGGTGGGTGGGAATTGGGGCAGGGAAGAGCGCAGAGTGAGTTCAAGCACATGATTCTAGAAAACGCTGTTAAAAAGAAAGGAAGAACTTAATGAAAGTAAATAAAGTGACCTAAAACAAAAATGTGGATGCAAGAAAGTTGGCATATTTTAAAAGCCTTAACTTCAAATCATTTTAGTATTAATCTGCTAAATGACCCATGATTAAGGTGATGACATCTAATCATAACAATTTTGTTTCAAACATACTTTGACAATCTCTCCCACCCTTCTGCTGTCCATCATATTTTAAAATACAAAAAAATTTAAAATCTTGTCACCCCAACTGATGACCCTCAGCTTGCATAATCTATTATTCTTGTTCTCCTCAGTACAAATGGAATACTGATGCTGACAAACTATGACTGCTAATGTCTGATTAAAAGTGTCATGATAAAGGTGCATGCACAGTCCTGTAAGACATTAAAAATGTCATAATAGAAGGTGCATGCACAGTCCTATAAGACATTAAAAGTGCCATGACAATGGTGCATGCACAGTCCTATAAGACATTAAAAGTGTCATGACAAAGGTGCATGCACAGTCCTATAAAACATTTAACTATACTTCTGTCTTGCATCTAAAGTTCTTATCAGGTATGAGGTAAAGTCTTTAATGAACCTCTAATAAACACAAAAAAATCACTAGGTTATGTCTAGGGAGTACTGAAAATATGCACATCTTTCAAGAAAACCTTTATTTTCAATAGTCTTGCTTCACTGAATATAATAACAACAGATTTAATACAATTGTTATCCAAATAGCAGACTGCGTCCTTGCCAGAACCAATGTCTCATCGGTTTCTTAAGATTGGAGAATATTTTATGCTGTTTTCTTTTATAACATCATTCTTTATTTTAATGATACAATTCATGTCATTTGGATTTTTTATGTATTGGCATTCTGATTTGGAAATGTTCAAGTGTAGGTGTTCTATTGTGTATGACTGCAAAAAAAGTAAATAATGATAATGTTTTTAAACAAGACTATGTGCTTTATGAGAAAGAACTATAACATACGGCAGAGGTTAAATCTGTTGCCAATACACAATAACTTTTTCTGTATTGCACATAAAAGCTAAAACCAATAGTAACATACTTAAAAAATAAAACATGCATTTGTGTTGTCTCTGTCTTCATTGGCCAAGTAGGTAAATTAAAAAAAATGTTAATTATAATAATTGTCATTTTAACTTCTCTGATTATGGAACAGTACTAATTACTGGTCAGTGCTGAGCACAACTACCTAAGATGGTCATGCCTACTGTTAAGGCACACATCCTATGTATGCTGGATTCCTGTGCAGTCATACTTTATAGTTCAGTATGACTCACTTTTTGAAAGCCTGATTCAGCCATAATGATAAAAGGCAAAGCTCAATGTGTCAGATCGCACCCTTTCCATTTAAGAGACATAATTATTGTATTTAGGGCAAAAATGACATTTGAGTTTCTGTTGTTCGGAGGAAAAAATTCTGCTTCTTATGCACCAGAAGTCACGGGGTGGAAACTCCCATATTAAAATACCATATTCTAAAGAAATTTGCAAACCTTTTCTTAATGTTTAAAGATTGGAAAGGACTCAAGTATCTCATAAACTTCAGACTTAAACATTCGCATTACAGTTTATTATGAAATGTATGTTTCAGTCCCAGTACTTGGTAAACATTCCCTGTCATCTGTTCTCTATTCAGATTCACTTAGTCAGGACTGTGTGGGCTTGTAGTCATTCTGACCATCAGGTGGTAAATGTCTTTTGTAAGTGATACGATTGTCAGTTATTTCAGCACAATATGAAACTGCACTTGATAATCTCTTTTTTTTTACTCAAATGATTTTTATTTTGATGAAAAAATACAATAATTTAATACAGTCATAACATTCAATAACTATTTACAGTATTTACATTCACCCTGACAAAAAGGATTCAGATAAAAAACATCTGTAGTTAAATAATAAGTTAATATATAAACTACGATAGTTAGGAAGAGTTTGGTTCCATCTGTAGGGTATCAATCAAATGCAAAACTTTCCTCCACAGACTATTAATCAATGGCTTAGGAAACGTTCTTAACTCTTTAGTTCTTTTATCCATTAGTATGCATTTCTTTAGTAAGGACAGGAATTCCTCCATTGTGGGTGCTACATTAGAGTTTGATCTTCTAGTTATACATTTTCTAGCTATTGCTAACATTGTCCACAACAAATACAGGTCATCTTTATTCATATTATTACCATTAACAACATTCAATAAAATTAAAGACTTTGTCAAAACAAATATATCAGACTGTCCTTGGTCATATCTCAAGGACACATCAACATAGATTAGTGGAATGAACTTCACATTTCATATTTATTCTGAAACTTCTGTAAATATGGCTTCCTTCTTACAGAAGCACTTAATTTACATGTTGTTCTCCTATTAAGAAATAATTTTGTAGCTGATTGACCTGTAGCACCCCTGGAACTGGGCCTGTACTGATAAAAAAAATCCATAAGGCTTGTGTGCAATTGTTATGACATACTCAAACATTAATGAAGGCCTAAAAGCCATGCAACAATGCAATAGTTTCTACTCAGCCATTGTGTACAGAGAAACCTCAAAGCATACAGTTGCAGTCCAAATAAGGCCTGGCAGCCCTGGCCATGATTCATAAATCCCTAAACAATGGAAGAAGTTTATATGCCACTGGTACAAACTACAGAACACTAAGTGCAGACCAACTGTACTAAAATATGTGTATAATAGTGTATCCCTGTGGAGTGGAAGGTTACAGCCCTTATTATGATCCAGATGACCTGTGTTTGATTAACAAAACAGGTGTATCAAGGGGAGGATGAGAGTGAACAGTTGATGTCAGCTTGTCCATCCTGGGGACAAGGAGGCAGCAAAGACTTGTTGCAGCAAAGTGACTGGAATTCTCTACAGACCTGAAGAGCTTCAATCAAATTCAGGTTGTATGTACTGACCTCTTTAAAAGAGTCTTCATGACTGAACTACTTGAGAACTCTTTCATTAAATTTTGTTATGCCCCTTTCCAGCTTAAATTGTATTATTTTTAGTATGGAGTATTTGTTCAAACTTAGTATACTAAACATTGTCAGCTTATTCACAAACGTTTCCTGTGCTCTCACTGATTCTATATTTTGCACCTATGTTCTGTTCTACATATACTGCTTCATTTTCCATCTCATATATCACTCAATCTTGTTGCTTTTCACTACTCATAATACTCTTATTGTTTTCCTTCTCCTCTCCTTATATACTTCCTATTCATTCCTCTTTCCTGCATTTAACCCCCCCCCCATCTTGTAAAGCTGCCTGTTATCTACTAACCAAGAACTTCACTAATTATTTTCCACTGAGATGTTGTGCTGGCCTACTCTGTTTCACTTCTCTCAACTCAGCTTTACTCTATCTCTACTCTCCCCCCACTCCCACCCACCACTATATCATTTCCTTTATAAACCATGCTTTTTTCCACCTATTTCACTACCCAGTATACATGCAGTCCCTCCCACGTCTTCACTGAGTCAGTTATAGCACTCCTCTCATTTAACCTCCTCCCTCTCCAGTATCTCAGTTTTATCTCCTGATCTCTTTTTTTCTCGCAAAAAAATTACATTACATTCTCCTTACCCTATTACAAAATGGTTTCCCTCCCTAGCTACAACCATGACCATATTAAAATGAAACCATGTCACTGCCACCCTTCTTTTTTCTCGCCTACAGTATTCCTATTAAATTTTCAACCTAAAATTTTAAACAGTTCTATCACCATGTTGATGCATACCTGGTGGACTTCATTAAGCTATACCCCTCAACAAAAAAAAAAAATCACAGTTCATCACATGGAAATCACTCTCTAAGGGCAATTTGCTCATTTCTATAAAAATACAGTAAGTGCTACTTTATCTCACCAGCATATTACTTTTACAGACTTGTGATTCCAACTTCCACCCCTTGTAATTCCTCCACTCCCAGATTCACTTCTCATGCTCTTCACCTTTAAGTTATCTTGTCATATTTAGTTTTAAAAACAAACAAGCCTAGTTTAATTCCTGGTCTTCTCAATAGCCTAGTAAAATGATTACCATCACAGAATCCTGGCTAAAAGACTCACCCCATGTTTTTGCATAACTTTCATCAAACTACATGTATATTTTTACAGACAACAGCTCTCAAACTATTTTATTCATCAAAAACAGTGTTAATCCCCATCCCACTCTATTTGTCAAATGTTACTCCAGGTCATGCATATACTCGGTTTGGCTACTAGGTTAATTGCTCCAAGGTGGACATGTCAAACATTTGGGCAAAGCAGTGTGCCTCCCACCACTTTAAGCACCATTCTTTAATATGCAAAGCAGCACAAACTTTGAATTCTTGGTAACTTAACCCTAGACTGGTCATGCCCTCATAAACCACAACTACACAGAGTAACATCATATTCTAATTTTACTTAGTTGGTTATTGAAGGTGCTGTAACTAATATTGCTAGCTTCACTTTCAAACTATTGTACGTCATCCTAAAATATTCCTGAAAAACTGCATCTTCTACAAGTTCATCCCATCTCCCTCAATAACCACTGCCAATAATTAGCACCAGGACCCTGAAAATGACCAACTATCCACCAAATCATTAATCTAGGATGATCACAAGTAGCTTAATTTTATTAATACTGCTTTCTTTAACTTCATTAATTGTCCATTAGTAATATTCACGAGAGACTTTATCTTATCAAGAAAAAAAAGAATAAATGGTACATAAACTCCTTATGTTGCAGACAATATCCATCAACTAGTGAAATTTAGGGATAAGTCATGGTCTGACTCAAAGGCTAACCCCTCATTTAGACAAATGCAACACTTAACGTAGACTCAAAAATAAACTAAATTCCTCATTAATAAAGCTAAAACGGCTGTATACATAACTCTTCAAAGCACTACCATGAGTCATTTCAAGAAATTTAGATAAGCCTTAAAATATCTTCTTCAGGACTCAGTTTATCTCTCCCCAGCCATCACGTCTCACTGTGCTTACACATATATAACATTAGCAACCTAATCATACATGCATACCACCCATAACACTCCTCTTCACAAATATTTTCAATGGTCAGCCTTGTATTTTAAGGCAGTACAAAGGCACAAAAACAGAAATAAAACATTGACTGTTCCTACCATCCTTTCTTCTATACCATCCAAACAGATATCTTCAAAATCAGTAGCAAACTTCTTAGCAAACCACTTACATTTATGCTTACTTTAACCCTCACTACCAATGCAGCACCAGACAGCTTTAAGCATGTTCTTGTCATACTCTTTACAAAATTATCCTTCACTATCTCTAAATAATGATTCTCAATCATTTATATTCTAGAAAACCAAACTCTGGATTTCATTTCAAAGTACAATACCCCAACAATACACCACACAAATTTCAACCAGTGTATAGTACTAATATAACTCCTTCTAGTGGATCAAATATACTCTAACATGGAGCAAGGTAAACTAAATGGGACAATATTCCTTGATCTTAGAAAGTCTTTGATACTGTTGATCATTCTCAGCTTCTTTACAAACTTTGTGAGACAGGTTTCTCCTAAGATGTCCTGCAGAGGTATAAAAGCTGCCTCCTAAACTAGACTGCCATTCTCCTTAGACCTGCAAAGGTGTTTCTTAAGAAGCTGCTTTTGGTCCTCTTTTCTTTTCAATCTACATAAATGATCTTCCCAGAGACTTTTTGCACATCATCGTTATTCTTTATGAAGGCAATATTGCCATCATTAGGAGCGATACAAATCCTAACTCAGTCAGAAGTGAATTTCAGAATGATTATGTCTTTCTTTGGAAATGGATCCACAAAAATAAAGTCTCTGTCAATGCAAACAAAAGTTCAGATATGTTATTTGTTACTCATTAAAAGATACAGCATTAAAATATATTAGTATTACTGACCCAGCAGATATCCCTTTTCCTTATGCAAAACAAAAATGTCTAAGCCTCCTTTTTGACCTGAACCTCTCCTTCCATAAACTCACTGAAATCCAAATATATAAAATACTAACTCAGTTAAAATTAGGTTACAATATCTCGCATCTGGTTGCTCTTGAAACAAGAAGGTTCATTACTATAGAATATGAAATGCCAGTTGTATCTCTCTCCTCATCACATAATACTATTCTGTTACAGGCTGCAGAAAAAAAAACACTACAAGTCATCCATCTTTCCAGCAAAACTGAACACAATTGCATTATACTAAATAAAGGTAACCAGCTATCACTGCCAGGACAACTCTAACGCACTCACCTTCATCCTATCCCATCACAATTGCATTACACTAAATAAAGGTAATTGGCTATTGTTGCCAGGAAGACTCTACTTCTTAACACTCTCACCTTCAAACTCTCCCATCACAACTGAATTACACTAAATAAAGGTAACCAGCTATCACTGTCTGGATGACTCTACTCCTTAATGACTCACCTTCAAACTCTCCCATCATGAGTGCATCACACTAAATAAAGGTAACTGGCTATCACTGCCAGGATGACTCTACTCCTTAGCAAACTCACCTCAAACTCTCCCATCACAACTGCATTATACTCATTATACTAAATAAAGGTAACCTGCTACCAGTTGCTGCCAGGACCACTCTTAAACACACTCACCTTCAAACCCTCCGATCAAAGTTATTGTCCTTTTTTTCTCAACAATTTGTCCCAAAAATGTCTTCCTTTTCTCTCCAAAGCTACTACTCTGTCCAGTTCAATAGGCCATTCTTTAACATTGCCACTTGTGAAAGATTTTTCTACAAACTGGCTCCGACATGTTGGACTTCACTATCTAAAGATACATCAAAAAAACTGCATATCTTGCAAGAATTAAAAACATCTGTTTATTATCTAATAAAAGAAAACAAATATAACTAATTCAGAGATAACTTCATATCTTTCTATACATACATATAGTGTGTGTGTGTGTGTGTGTGTGTGTGTGTGTGTGTGTGTGTGTGTGTGTGTGTGTGTGTGTGTGTGTGTGTGTGTGTGTGTGTGTGTGTATACATATATACTTATAGATACATGTATGCATATGTATATATGTAAAATATGCTGTGTTTGAGTGAGTGCATACATGTATTTCTTTCCATCTATACCAATGCAAAACTCAGTTGATTATTTTTGTATGACTCTGCTTCCTCATAGTTTTAAACTTGAATTAAACTACAGATGGCTTTATTTACTTTGTATTATATGTATAAGCTACTGACATCGCTGTATACGTTTGGAAGATGTCACACTCTCTACATTTCAACCACATTTTCCTCTTTCTTTTTGTACTTACAACCGGATATTCCTGTATGATGCTGTAGTCTTTATCCTTCTGTATTCTGCAGTACTGTACATAGCTAAACTTTGTTTTACTTGTATGCCATATTTGCCTATTTGACTTGGATTATGGCTGCTAAAGGGCCACAGACCAGATGACTTACCCATTTAACAAACATACAGTAAATAAATAATAAAAGTAGAATTCTAACCCTTGTGAATTCTGTGCTGTATACATGGTGTGCCACTTAATTATGGGGTTGTGAATGGATGGAGGAGTGTATGCGCTACCCAAATACAGTGATTACAGAACTTGCAAGACTGCCATAGGGTGGTTGGTGCCAGGGCATACTTCTCAGCAGCAGTACCATGGTGCACTAGCATTCCCAATCTCCTCAGTGGCCTCAGAAATGGGTTCAGTTGATTTCCGGTGATGCTAAGTGGTCAAGTAGACCCAGAAAGGGAGGAGGGAACATGTTAATTTATTGACAACCATTTCTATGAATGCCAGTATACTGAAGGAAAATGCATGAAGCATTTACAGCAGCACTGAAGTTTTCCCTTTTATCTATAGTATATGTCAGTTTGGGAGATGCTGTTCTGCACACATGGTGATACAGGGAGAGTTACCCTCAGCAAAAGTGTTACCTCCAAGTTTAACTAAGAGTTGTTTTGGCAAGAATTTTCTGTGATTCTGCTTTCGGGGGAAGTGAATGTGACTGAACAATATGAGACCAGTAAGGAGAGAAGCATATTAAGTGTAGCTTAGTACTGTGCATATTAACACAATAACACAATAGGGCACCGTATGGAATTTTGGAGTTAGTGTACATAATTACCAGGAGGTGGGTCCTGTGGTTCACTTGTTCCTATGCAAAATCAACTGTTTTATTTTTATTTTCAGAGTCAGCCTTTTGAGTTACAGTGCTAAAGCACTCAACATTGTTTACAGGGATTGTGCATAGATCAATATTGACGCATTTCAAGCTGAGACCGAGGGTGTATATATATATATATATATATATATATATATATATATATATATATATATATATATATATATATATATATATATACATATATATTGTGTGTGTGTGTGTGTGTATATGTATAAATAAATATATATATATATATATATATATATATATATATATATATATATATATATATATATATATATATGTATATGCATTGGGAGTGAGAGATATGTTTAAGAAGGTGGTGGGATTACATCAAGGATCAGTCCTTTCTTATTTGCCATGGTGATGGACAAGTTGACAAACGAGATCAGACAGGAGGCCCCATGGACTATGATGTTTGCAGATGACACTGTGATCTGTAGTGAGAGCAGGGACCAGGTTGAGGAGACCCTGGAGAGGTGGAGATATGCTCTAGAGAAGAGAGGAATGAAGGTCACCAGGACTAAGACAGAATATATGTGTGTGAATGAGAGGGAGTATAGAGGAATGGTCAGGATGCAGGGAGTACAGTTGATGAATGTGGATGAGTTTAAGCACTTAGGATCAACAGTTCAGAGTAATGGTGAGTGTGGAAGAGAAGTGAAGAAGAGAGTACAGGCAGGGGGGAATGGGTGGAGAAGAGTGTCAGGAGTGATTTGTGACAGATGGGTACCAGTGACAGTGAAAGTGAAGTTCTACAAGAGGGTAGTGAGACCAGTTATTTTGTATGAGTTGGAGATGGTGGCATTGGAAAAAAGGCAGGAGTCAGAGCTGGAAGTGGATGTTAAGATTTGCACTGGGTGTGACAAGGATGGACAGGATTAGGAATCAGTGTATTAGAGAGTCAGCTAAGGTTGGACAGTTTGGAGACAAATTCAGAGGCGAGATTGCATTGGTTTGGACATGTGCTGAGGAGGATGCTGGGTATACTGGAAAATGGATGCTAAGGATGGAACTGCCAGGTAAGAGGAAAAGAGGAAAGCCTAAGATAAGGGTTATGGATGTGGTGAGAGGACATGCAGGTGGCTGGAGTGACAGAGCAAGATGCAAAGGACAGGAAGAAATGGAAACAGATGATCTGCTGTAGCGACTCCTAATGGGAACAGTCAAAAGAAAAGAAGATATATATATATATATATATATATATATATATATATATATATATATATATATATGGTTCTCCTTGACTTGATCGACACGCCAAAACACCGACACTCAGAAGACTGACTCCAGAAGACCGACGAGACAGATGATCGACAAGGTGAAATCCCGACAGCCGAAACACCAACATGGGCAACGTGTGAGTGTGACTCGGTAAGTGTGCGATAATGAGGGATTTAGCATTAGGGAGCGGACAGGTAAGTGTGAGATAGTGAGGGATTTAGGGTTAGGGTGCAGGAAAGGTGAGTGTGTGGTAGTGTCGGACTTAGGGTGCGGGTAAGGTAAGTGTGCGAAAGTGACGGAGTTTAGGTTTAAGGGTGGGTTAAGTGAGTTAGGGTTAGGGTGCGGGTAGGGTAAGTGTGCGATAGTGACGGACTGTAGGTTTAGTGGCGGGTTAAGTGAGTTAGGGTTAGGGTGCGGGTAGGGAAAGTGTGCGGTATTGTCGGACCTTAGGGTTAGGGTTTGGGTTACGGTTAGTGCATGTATAGTTGTGTGTAATGTGTAATTTACATTTTGTGTGTCGGTGTTTTGGGTGTCGGTGTTATGGTGTTCCATTTTGTGAGTTGTCGGTTTTGTGCGTTTTCGGTCTTTTGGTGTTGGTGTTTTGGGTGTCGGCTTTGTGGCATGTCAGTGTTGTGATAGGGATCTAAATATATATATATATATATATATATATATATATATATTCTCTCCAAAAAGAAAGTACCATTGACTGGATCCTTACCAATAGAGATTCAAGCAACTATACTACAGGCACCCTTCCCAATGACCTCAGTGACCACCTTATAACTTATATTATTAAACACAAATGCCCTACTTCCAACCCCCCGGTATATAGACTAATTAGAAACAAAAAGAAATTTATCCCACAACAATTTCTTGCTGAACTAAAATGTTGTAACTGGACCTTATTAAAAACTCTACCCCTCCAGGAGAGTGTGACCTACTTCAACAACACATTCCTTAAGATACTTGACTCCCATGCCCCACATAGACAAATCAGACCTAAACTGGCTTACTAGAGAAACAAAAACTAAAATTAAACTCCGTGACCAAGCCTGGGACAAATGGAGAGCAACAAAAACCCCCCAAGATAGAACTAAGTTCAACATCTAAGAAATACTACTAAAACAGCCATTACCCTAGACAAAAAGCAATACTTCTGCCACCTCCAGCAGAAACACCAGAACAACCCAAAGAAATTCTGGGCATGTTTTAACAACCTCCAGCACCCAGGTAAAACTACTACCCCAACCCCTGAGAAACTTATTGAGAAAGGACAGGAAGAAATAGCTAATGCCTTTAACTCTTTCTTCACCGAGACTATCCAAACCCTCGCCAGTCAACTAACCTCCTCTCCCCCACCTGCCACACAACCCCTTGTTGAGGCCCCTACCCCTTTCACTTTTAAGCCGGTCTCCACATCATATGTACTCTCTTAAAAAGCTAAAACCAACCACCCTAGCAGCTGATCACCTCCCAGCAGAATTCTTACAAATTCCTGATGTTATTGCATACCCTATATCCATCCTTATCAATAGAACCATTACTGAAGCTACTATCCCCACTATTTGGAAGATTTCCTACATCATCCCGCTTCACAAAGGAGGCACCTCCACGGAAATATCAAACTATAGACCAATAGCGATACTGTCCCCAATAGCGAAAATTATGGAAAGATGCATCCATAAACAACTTCTTCACTACCTAACTTGCAATCATCTACTATCCAACACCCAGCATGGCTTCACCACAGTACAACCACTGCCCTCCTTTCCTTTGTCGACTCCATTAATAATAATCGCAATAGCAAACTTATATCCTCCGCCCTCTTTCTTGACCTGTCAAAAGCTTTCGATATGGTGAATCACCAGCTCCTTCTGTCGACCCTTGAAACCCTACATCTGGACACCCCATCACTAACCTGGTTCAAAGCTTACCTAACTGGTAGGCAACAGGCTGTCATGTGGCAAAATAGACTATCAGGCCTGCTTCCCAATACCATTGGTGTCCCTCAGGGCTCAATACTGGGTCCACTTCTTTTTTCCATCTTCATTAATGACCTCCACTCAGTTATCCCTCAATCCACCTGCATCCAATACCCCGATGACTCCACCTTAATCTGCTCAGATCTCTCCCTCCTCAACCTCCAAACCTCCCCTCAACTCTGTTTTTCTCTAGTAGAAAAGTGGTTCACTGACCTCAAACTCCTACTCAACCCAACCAAAACCAAATTACTACTATTTTTCCCCAATGTCTTCTCTACCCCAGGAATAGAACTCCCAAATACTGATAATACTACCTTCCATGTTAAATCTAACAATGGGACTAT